>NC_057806.1:420414843-420421703 GCF_018294505.1 Triticum aestivum | reverse complement strand
TTCGTCCGCCACACACCCCTAACCTATCGAACTCGCAACTTTCCCCCTCCGGCTCCTCTGCCCGGAAACACGAAACACCGGGAATACTTTCCCGGATGTTTTCCCCCCTTCACCGGTATCACCTACTACCGCGTTAGGGCACACCGAACACCGCGTATTGCCTTGTTATATTTTGTG
This sequence comes from Triticum aestivum, assembly GCF_018294505.1. Lineage (NCBI taxonomy): Eukaryota > Viridiplantae > Streptophyta > Magnoliopsida > Poales > Poaceae > Triticum > Triticum aestivum. The sequence continues at coordinate 420,421,526 of NC_057806.1, read as the reverse complement.
ATGCTTTGTTTGCTCTGTATTCATTATTTCTTCCCCCTCTTCTCTCCGGTAGACTACGAGACCGACGCTGCTGCTGACCAGTTCGACTACGGAGTTGACGACCCCTCTCTCTTGCCAGAGCAACCAGGCAAGCCCCCCCCCCTTGATCACCAGATATCGCCTATTCTCCTCTATACTGCTTGCATTAGAGTAGTGTAGCATGTTACTGCTTTCCGTTAATCCTATTCTGATGCATAGCCTGACATTGCTGCTACAGTCATTGATACCTTACTCGCAATCCTAAATGCTTAGTATAGTATGCTAGTTTATCATTATTGGCCCTACATTCTTGTCAGTCTGCCTTGCTATACTATTGGGCCGTGATCACTCGGGAGGTGATCACGGGCATATACTATATACTTTACACTGTTACATTACCTGTGATACTGTTCGGAGTTGGGGGCTGAAGGGGCAGGTGGCTCCATCCCGGTAGAGGTGGGCCTGGGTTCCCGACGGCCCCCGACTGTTACTTTGTGGCGGAGCGACAGGGCAGGTTGAGACCACCTAGGAGACAGGTGGGCCTGGCCCTGTTCAGCGTTCGCGGATACTTAACACGCTTAACGAGATCTTGGTATTTGATCTGAGTTGGCTACGAGCCTATACGCACTAACCATCTACGTGGGAGTAGTTATGGGTATCCCGACGTCGTGGTATCAGCCGAAGCACTTCAGACGTCAGCGACGGAGCGGCGCGCGCCGAATTGGACTGGAACGCCACTAGGCTAGGTCTGCTTTCGGCCGCCCTCGCAACATGCAGGTGTGCTATGGGCGATGGGCCCAGACCCCTGTGCGCTTAGGTTTAGACCGGCGTGCTGGCCTCTCTGTTGAGCCTAGGTGGGGCTGCGACGTGTTGATCTTCCGAGGCCGGGCATGACCCAGGAAAGTGTGTCCGGCCAAATGGGATCGAGCGTGTTGGGTTATGTGGTGCACCCCTGCAGGGAAGTTAATCTATTCGAATAGTCGTGATCTTCGGTAACAGGACGACTTGGAGTTGTACCTTGACCTTATGACAACTAGAACCAGATACTTAATAAAACACACCCTTCCAAGTTCCACAGACAACCCAGTGATCACTTTTCTACAGGGCGACGAGGAGAGGATCGCCGGGTAGGGTTATGCTATGCGATGCTACTTGGAGATGCTACTTGAAGATGCTACTTGGAGGACTTCAATCTACTCTCTCCTACATGCTGCAAGATGGAGGCTGCCAGAAGCGTAGTCTTCGACAGGATTAGCTATCCCCCTCTTATTCTGGCATTCTGCAGTTCAGTCCACTGATATGGCCTCCTTACACATATACCCATGCATATGTAGTGTAGTTCCTTGCTTGCGAGTACTTTGGATGAGTACTCACGGTTGCTTTCTCCCCCCTTTTTTCCCTTTCCTTTCTTTCTGGTTGTCGCAACCAGATGCTGGAGTCCAGGAGCCAGGAGCCAGCGTCGACGACGACTACTACATTGGAGGTGCCTACTTCTACGTGCAGCCCGCTGACGACGACCTGGAGTAGTTTAGGAGGATCCCAGGCAGGAGGCCTGCGCCTCTTTCGATCTGTATCCCAGTTTGTGCTAGCCTTCTTAAGGCAAACTTGTTTAACTTATGTCTGTACTCAGATATTGTTGCTTCCGCTGACTCGTCTATGATCGAGCACTTGTATTCGAGCCCTCGAGGCCCCTGGCTTGTATTATGATGCTTGTATGACTTATTTATGTTTTAGAGTTGTGTTGTGATATCTTTCCGTGAGTCCCTGATCTTGATCGTACACGTTTGCGTGCATGATTAGTGTACGATTGAATCGGGGGCGTCACAAGTTGGTATCAGAGCCGACTGCCTGTAGGAATCCCCCTTTCCAACTCCTTGGCCGAAGTTGAGTCTAGTCATTGCAAAACTTTTACTAACTTGGCTGTGTGCCTTACGGGCCCACGTCGCCATTGGGTGGTAGTAGGATCTTTTATTCCTCGACCTATGCTCTGGGACTCTGACATCTCTTCTATTCGGGTTAAACGCTTTTTACTAAAATCTGACTTTAGGTTCTCGAAAATACTTTCTCCCGGAGAGCCCCTTCAGTCCAGGTGATCGCCGGCTACACCAGAAGATTTCGAAGTTACTCGCCGAAACTCTTTTGAGACTTTGTGCCCGTTGCCTTTGCAATTCCCTACCATCGAAATATCCCTATGGATAAATACATACACTTGACTTTCTTACTTTTATTCTCAGTTGATCTTGTTATTACAAGATACCCCGAAATTCTCTCTATTGATCCGAGAATATCTTGTGCCTACTGTCTTGCAATTCCTTGTCACCTGAATACCCCTATGGATAATTCTCGCACTTGTCGAGTATCCGCTTATCCCCAGTTGTTCATGAGTTTCACAAAAGTCTTCAAAATAATATTCGATCTTCCGAAAATCCTTTGGAGCCTTTGGCTCTTGAAATTCTTGATTGCTTGCATTATGGATAATCCCATAAGTCTCGTAGTCATATTGACATTCCTTCTCATTACCATTTTGAGTCTGTTGACTCAATATGTTTGCGAATGCACACAATCATCATTGATCCTTATAAATTACTTCTCCGGCTAAGCTGCCATTCTTTTAACTGGAATTGGTTCTCGACCAATCCAATTGTCATTGATTGTACCCTAAGGCTATTCAACTTATCCATCCCTACTCAGAGCATTGCTTCTGATCCCTTTATTTGGAAATCATAATTCCTTTGCATTTGACAATTGAGTTAGTCAGTTGTTTCTATAATCTGATCTCCTTGCAATCTTCTTCCTCTAGTTGAGTACCGATGCTCACGTCAGATCCCTTGTGGACCACCAGATCCTTTGTTGGATTTTATCTGACAACGCCCTTCATATTCAAAAACCTTGCGAGCCTTTCCTCTGATACATAATGCCTTTGGTAAATTATATCCTCTGCTTTCTTAACCATGCTCTGTCTTCGAGCTTGAGTTAATTACTTCTAAAGATTCTGGTATATGATTCTAAGATGCCCCGATGGGTTGAACCTATGCCTTCCTTAATGGGTGTGAACTCGAAAGTTTTCACGAGTCGTACTCTTCTGGTATTTTGCCAGATAAAATTTCAAACTACAACTTCATTGAGCGCGAGAAGTGAATGAAAGGTTGTGCATTGGAGAAGTGGGAGTCGACCTTGAACTTTGCGTTCATGCCCATGGACACGATGTACATCCTCTCATCGAAGCTTCTTTTAAAATCAATTATTCCCTTGGTATAAGTTCATCTTATATCTGAGATCTGGCCTTTATGCAATCGTGGTTCTGACCATGTTCTCCTTTAAATATCATGTCCTGTGCAAGTTTAAGCACTTGTCTTCTATAGAGCAATACCCCAATTCAACTTCTAGTTGATCTGTCGTCGAGTATTACCACCTGGTATCTCGAGATTATCTTGGAACTGCATAATTTCTTATGAGTTCTTCATCAAGTACTACATACTCACCGATTACAATTTTTCATGGGCTCGGAGTTATTGAACACTCAAAGACACCGATAACTGAACCGAGTCCGCTCTACGGTTCAACAACTCTTCAGTAAGCTTCTATAAGTACGAGTTTGTACCCGACCACGCCATTCCTAGCATGTTTGGCTATATCATTGTCGTGCCGATTCTAACTGTGCTACCTGGTCCTTATTCTCGGAGCACCAAATTTCGACGATGAACTAACCTTATGTCGATCCTCATCGTCATATCATTTCGCCTTGAACAACAAGCTTGGTTTCAAGTTTGTGTCGTACCCTTGGCTCCAATAACCTTTCACTTCATCATCACTTTGGCTTGATGTCGTCGCCGATCGATTACATCTTCATGAACTCTCGCGACAAAGTTGTCGTGATCATCAACATTCTGAGCTCATCCAGGATATCAATTGAATTCATGATGAGAAATACCATCCTTGCCCTCGATGAATTGTATTATCGTCGACCACTTTATTGCCCTCCCACCAACACAAGCTTGTTCATGTTTGGTGTTATACCTTGAGTTCCTTGCTATCCAGCAAGTGTTCTTCTTTACCTTGGAGTATTACCATCCTTTATGTCAAGAATGTTCTGAGATTTGTTCCACCTCTTGAGAATTCTTGACATAGAAATACTTCTCACCATCACCATTCTTTCTTAGTCCCTGTGTTAATTCCAACAAGTGAACGGTGTTGTTTGGATTCTTTCCTTCTAGCAACCCTATTTTTGAAGTTAATGGTCGAAGTTTATTCTTAGGCTATTGATTACTGAATCACCATTCTGACATTGGTCGTGCAACCCAACCCATATTTCGGGTGCACCTTTCAACCAATGTTTAATTGTGTATGTTTTCCTCAAGCATACATCATTATACCATTTGATCTGACAAATGTCATCTTCTTGTTCACATTATTGTGGAAATCCATCTTTTGAAAATCTCAATGAATTGTCGCTGAGTCAATCAGCCACCTCCTCACCTCTCCTTGGTTTAATGATGAACTATTGTTTCAGGAACCCGCTCCCATAGTTCATTTCCCGAGAATCTTGCAATACCATTTCAACGATTTGTGTTGCGCCTTTTCTTCTCGGACATCCTGAGTCTGAGGCATCATGACACCAATTGGATCTGAAGCTCGGTCAGATATGATGGTTGGGACAACTTTCCAAGAGTCATGATGTTGATCCTTTGATGACCCGGTAACATGATGTCATGCCTAGCACCCCCCCCCCCCGGCTGGAGGACCTATCATTATAGATTCCTTTTCAGCAAGGTTATCCATTCATCCATGAGGAAATTGTAAGACTTATTCTACAAGTTATTCCTGATGGATCCTTCGTGTTTCCAAAGTCTGATCTTCACCTGAAGACCTTGTCAATGCTATCTCGAAGCATGTCAATGGTACTCCGATTTTCAACAGGAACATTTGAAGCACGATGCTAAATTTTATTTATCATTTATCCTAACACCGTTGTATGGGTAATGTCATGATATTTCTCTCCCCTTTCCTGAAGGGTTTTCTATGTTATATCCTATCATGGATATCATGCCCCGCTTGTCCTAGGGAAGGATATACCCCTGTAATATGTGTGTATACACATTTTCCTCCCCATTGTTTTGATTGAACCTGGAAATCACCTTTCCTTTCCATTGGTTTATTTAAACCCTTTCTATGATCTATATGATATAAACAATAATAATTCCCTACTTGTGCAAACACCTTGGTGTACAACTCGGTCAGTAAGACCCTGTTACTTTTGTTGATGACATTTCGGTAACCACCGATGGACGAGAACTTTGCCTATTGGTCCGCCTCGTTCAACGAGCAGGAAAATGGTTCTCTTCGTCCCTCGCCCCTGGTATCGACGTTGTTGCCAACATAATCGACAGGCTATCCTCTGACATGCCTTTCTTGCATGATCACGCAAGACGTCTCCGCCCTTCCTACTTTTAACCCACATGGTGGGCCCATAACCCACAAATCCATAGGATCGAAACCTGACTCTCCTGTACACCCTGTTGTCAAAGTTATCCCTCGTGCTTGACTTTCTATGTAATTCATGGGCCACCCGCCTGTTGATCTATTCTGTATCGGACACAATACTTATTCCTGTTGCTCTAAACCCCATTCACACTCTGTTTCAGGCAATGAACAATTGCCTATCCGCTTGAAACTTCTTATTGCACCGTCTTACTTTGCTCTCGATGTGTTTCGTTTGTTCAGCTCGAGAGATACTCATATGTTCATACTTGGGAAACCCCCAGAAGATTTTCCCTTATAAAATCATATCGTTGTAAAAGCTGCCCCTTACCTATTCATAAGTATGATGGAGGTCCCTAAGAAAGGATGACAATTGATCATGGTGACTAGAAGCAGTGAAATGAAGACATCAACGAAGTGGATCAACCTCTTAGAAAGGGCAGCCAAGACCGAGAAGACTCGTTAGGTTTTTCGCTACCAACACCTTCGCCCCTTACTCCACTGCTTAAATCTCGGGACGAGATTTCTTGTAGTGGAGGAGAATTGTGACGCCCGGGTAATTAAGCTACAGTGAACCTCTGCTAATGATGCCACGTCACCTCGATTACTGTTCCTAATCACGTGTTAGTTCGAAACTGATTCAAATTCAAATTCAAAATCAACCAAAGAATAAAAGTTTTCAAATATTAAAACTAAAATGTTCGGAGTGAACCAAATATTGCATAGGTAATTATGGTGGAGAAAGCACACCTTTATAAAATGTTTAAACACTCTAAAATGAAAAAAAATGGTAACAATAATAATTATTTATATGCTTTCAAAATGTTAAACAATTTCAAAACTATTTTGTTTCGGTGCTAAGTGGTTTGTGGCTGTGGCTTAGTTTGCAAACTCTCTTTTGGTGCCACTGTAGTATTTTACTAAAATGAGAAATAAAAGAAAACACAAAAACAGAAAACAATACAAAAGAGAAAAAAAAAGAATTAAAACCTAAAGCTAACAGAAAAAAAATGGAAGACCCCCTCCCTGGGCCGTGGCCCAACTGGACCAGCCCACTGGCCCAGACCGGCCCCCACTCCCCCATAACCCCACTAAATCGAAACCCTAACCCCCCACTCGCTCCACTCCCTCCCCCGATTCCCCTGGATCGGGATCGATCCCCATCCCTCCTCACCCTCGCTCCTCTC